>NW_024466940.1:0-30639 GCF_017591425.1 Ochotona curzoniae
TGATGACATAAAAACTCTTGAAGAAAAACTGCGGTCTCTCTTCAGTGAACACAGCTCATCTGGAGCTCAGCATGCCTCTCTCACTGGAGACATCACTGGTAGTAGACTACAGTCACACCGGCCATCCCAACCACTGCTGTTGCATCAAGCAAACTGACTAGTTGCACTACAAGTACTTCATTGCCATCTACTAATTTGCCATTAGGAACAACTGGTTTACCAGTCATACCAGTGGTTACACCTGGGCAGGTTTCTACACCAGGCACTTACGTTTCAGCTCCAGTCTGCACTGCATCAGGAGTGAAGCCTGGAAGTGCTGCCTCAAAACTACCTTTAACTAAGACTCAGGCAAGATCCTTGTTATACAATAGCTAGGTATGATCACTGTGCTGGTCTCCATTTTTCAAATTAACATCACAACTTAGACATGTAATTATAAAGGTACCCAACTTTTTGTAGGCACTTGACAGATTGACAGTAGTTTTAGGATACACGTTGAACAAGAGAATTTTTTTAAAAAGATGTATTTATTTTTATTGGAAAGTCAGATATATGGAGAGGAGGAAAGACAGAGAGGAAGGTGTGCCATTCGATAATGTACTCGCCAAGTGACCACAACCGCTGGAGCTGATCTAAAGCCAGGAGCCAGGAACTTCTTTCAGGTTTCCCACACAGGTGCAGAGTCCCAAGGCTTTGGGCCGTCCTTGACTGCTTTCCCAGGCCTCAAGCAGGGAGCTGGATGGGAAGTGGAGCTGCCGGGATTAGAACCAGCGCCCATATGGGATCCTGGTGCATTCAAGGCGAGGACTTTAGCCGCTAGGCCACACTGATGGGGCCCTCTTCTTTTTCTTTTAAAAAGTTATTTATATTTGAAAGCCAGAATGACAAGGGAGAGAGACAGAGATCATCTACTGGTTCACTCCCCAAATGGCTGCAACAACCAGGGCCAGGTCAGGCCAAAACCAGGAGCCGGAAGCTTCTTCTGGGCTTCTGTGTGGATGAAGGGGCCTAAACACTTTTGCCATCTTGTATTGCCTTCCTAGACACTCTAGCAGGAAACTGGATGGAAAGTGAAGAGGCTGGTATCCGTTCGGATGCTGGCACTACAAACAGCAGTGCTAATAGGGCCTGCCCCGGGAAAAGTGTTTTCTTGAGCAAAAACCTGATGTAATAATACTGTATAGCAGAAGTGGTTGAAGAGTTTCATAACTGTTCCTATGAGGTGCTCGCAGTCTTTGTTTTCTATTTTCCCTAAGGAGGAACCTTTTCCAATTTTTAGTACTTTTGTAGTAACTTCTATAGTAGAATCATTGCTAATAATCTCCTGTATGTAAGACTGCTACCAGAATGTAACTTAGGTGATGCTAAACCAGTGTTAACTGCCTATATTTTAACCTGATGCTTCTGCATTTAAATTAATTGATTTGTTCTTTAATATGAATACTATTAATAGTGGTATCTCATGGGCTTGAATTTCCCCCTCATTGTAGATGCTGCCAGGGAGTACTGAACTTCCAGCTGGTACTCTACCTAGCGAGTAGTTGCCACCTTTATTGGGACCTTCACCAAGTCAGGTGCCTCAAGACTTGGCCTGTTTCTCTTTCTGTTTCTCTTCTTTCTTTATATATTCTTCATTGCATGGTCTTGCCTCATAGTTCTTTCTTGATTCTGACTTACTAACACCTGCATATGAAAACCATGTAAATCATGACCTGGAACATACTTAGAATAAGAATCGTCACAGTTTTTCTGTTTATATTACTTCATAGTATCTAGAAAACACTTAATATTAATATTTCTTCATATCCTAACAAGGTAGAAAATGCCACATTGACATTTTACAAAATAAATATTTTAGCTCCTTTTATCATTCCCGCTTTTGCAGAATAGTGTAGTGAAATCATATCTTAAATATGAGATTCAGTTCCATGCCATTGTGGAAAAAACAATTTATAAACATTCAGAATTAACTTTGAAAGTGACTTGGCAGGCAAAGGGGTGCCACATTGATTAGCATATCCTTTCCGTGAATTCAGTACAACAGCTTTTTCTTGAATATTTATCATTTCTTTCTTGACCATCTAATGAAATGCTGAGTTTACATATAGGTGGATTGGAGGTGATGTTGCATGAAATATATAGTGATCTCTTTAATATATGATTTTAACACATAGATACCTGTTGATGTAACAATATAATACAGTTTATTATATGAAATGTGTATTATATGTGTATATAGCTATATACACATATTTTATATGTACTATATACTATAAAAACTGTTCAGGTCAGCAAAATGCTGACACTGTGGGATTTCAGAGAGGAACTGAGATGGGCAGTGGGAGCTGGAGAGTTTCATCTCTCCCTGAACAATGGTCAGAACTACCTGCAGTGCTTGAACTTCACTTCCCTTTCCTATCCCACCCCACCATCCCCTAAGCCATTGTAAAAACAAAAGGTTTCTGACATAGGACAAGCTAAATGTTAACATAAGAATTTATTTTGGAATCATTAGTAAGAGAAACATGGTTAGTTGCTAACTTGAGAATCCTAGTTTGACTATTCTGCTTTCATACTGACTGATATGCAAAGCATATAAATGTGTGTTGTTTGTCCGTCTTTTTAACTTGGAAGTTGGGTTTTAAAAATTTGTGTTTCATTTCCTAGGAGTTCAGAATAATGAGAAATAGCAAATGAGAGCTGGGAAATATAAACAGGTAGAACTTACGTGCAGAGAAGTCTAATGAATAGGACCTGCATGTAGAAGAGCGAGTCCTCGGGCCCCTGCATCTGTTTGCAAGAAGCCCTGCCCTTGTCCTGGCACAATCTACCTTTGGAGCCATTTGGGGAGTAAAATAGCACATAGAAATCTTCTCTCTGTCTCTCTGTATGTATAACTCTGCCCTCCAAATAAACAAAGAAATCTTCAAAAAACAAGGAGAGTGATATGGATCAGGTGCAATGTATAGTGTGCTAACCCCTTGTATGTCACACCAGCATTCCGTATGGGTGTCGTTTGTGACCCAGCTGTCCCACTTCCAATCCAGCTCCCTGCTAATAGCTTGGGAAAGCAGAGGAGGATGCCCCCGTACCACATGGGAGACCAGGAAGAAGCTCCTTGCTCCCAGCTTCACACCGACCCAGTTCTGGCCATAGCAGCCATTTGGGGAGTGAATCAGCAGAATGAAAATCTGTCAGTGTCTTACTTTCAAGTAAAATAAATAAAACCTTAAAAGCAAGAGAGAAAAAAGTCGATATACTGTGGCAGGGGTAAAAGCCATTGCATTTGGTAAGTGGCAAAAACATGATTAATAAGATTGAATGCTTAAAACCCCCCCTTACTTCCCATCTATAAAGTAGAAGTATATATTGGTAAAAACTGAAGAAAAAAGTTCCTTAAGAATGACAGAACTTATTAATGCAATCTTTTATTCTTAAGGACATTTTCCCATTGTGACTAAACTACCACCTGAAACACCTGCATCTCATATCTATGGCATCCTATATGGACACCAAGTTGAGTCCTTGTTGTTCCATTCCTATCAGGCTTTTTGATAATGCACCTGGAAAAGTCCTTGGGCCCCTGCATCCATGTGGGCGACCCAGATGAAGCTCCTGGCCTCAGACTGGCCCAGCTCTGGCCCTTGCAGCCATTTTGGGAGGGATCCAGCTGGTGGATGATCTCTCTCTCTGACTTTACTTCTCTCTCTGTAGCTCTACTTTTCAAATAAATAAATGTTTGTTTGCTTGCTTATTAGAGACAGGTTCCCAGAAAGGTGTGTAAAACTGAGAAAGAAAATAGGAAACTTAGGAGATGGATATTCTCTCTGCTGGTTCACTTCCCAAATGGCTAGAGGGGCAAGGGCAAAAGTCCCTTCCAGGCTGTGGCCAGAAGCCAGGAGCTTCATTCAGGTCTCCCGCAGGGGTGTTGGGAATCAAGCACCCAGCCCATCTTCCACTTTTTTCCTAGGTGCATTAACAGGGGGCTGGATTGGAAGCGAAACAGCTGGGACTCCACATGGTACCCATAAATGAACACTGGCATCGCAGGCAGTTGCCTAACTGGCTATTTCACAATGCTGTCCCTGCAAAATATATTTTCAAAGGGAGAACAAAAAAGTTTCTGTCACTGTGGGTAATATCAAACATAGAAAATAAGAAAGACTTTGAGACTGTGAAAGCTACTATGTTTTACTCTACTGAAACTGTGGATTACTTAAGTCTTGATAGGTGAACATACAGTATTGAGAAACTGGTGAATCATCAAAGCAGTGTGCTAAAATTAGAATATTGGGTTTTGTATTAATGGAAGACAAAGGTTGTGGCACTAAAGGCTGCAGTAACGTGTTCCATGTAAATTGACTGTGTACAGTGACGTTGAAGGTATTAAAACACAGTGGTTACTGTGATTGTTTTGTTCAGCCTCAGCAGCCCCTGGAAGATCTTGATGCTCAGTTGAGAAGAACGCTCAGTCCGGAGACTGTTGCAGTGACATCTGTGGTCGGCGTAAGTTTTTAAAAGCTTGACAGAATCTTTTTGTAACCTTATTGTGTTATATTTAATGTTCTAACACCTCCTCAGTGTCCTGCTTATTAGAACCAATAGTAATGAAACAGATCAATGAAAATTTAATGCTGCCCCAGTACTGTAACTGTGGAAAAATTTTATTTAAAAGATGCTTTTTGTATCTTAGCTTCTGGTGAGTGATACTGTATCACAGCCCAGAAGACCAGAGAAAAAGCAACAGGGAAAACATTTGAGAACAGCTGCAGGTAAAGCTGTTACTGTGTGTGTGTTTTGCAGCCTGTGTCCACGGTGGCTCCAGCAGCGGGGACAGAAGCAGGAGCACAGCCTCAGAAGGAAGGTGAGACATACATGTCTTCTGTGTCACTACTCAGTGTCCTGCCTGTCCTTGATTTTAGAGATTTACTCTTTCAAAGGCATGTTCTTGACCTTGTTGTACTTGATGGCTGAGAAGTGTTGGTACTGATATTCAAGTTTCAATAGCCTGGAAGTAAAAATAGATATAAATGTAAAATTCCAGTTAATCTAGCAATTAGATTTTGAATTGGTTCTCTCCTTTTAGAAGAAGTCTTTCACAGATTAATAGAATGAACTGGGAAATCTAGAAATGGACACATTTACGGGAATGTAGAATATAAAATCTTAGGCTGTATACCATAAATGTGTGTGTAGAATAAAAATGAATCAGATAATTAAAAGTTTGTGAAATAAGTGGGGAATGTAAAAAGATTTCACATTTTAGCCCTTCAAATTGTTGAGAAAAAGATGAGACATGTGTTGGGCCTAAATTTCTGACCAAAGTGAAAGCTGACTGACTATTGCCGTCTTGTGTGTGTGTGCTTCAGTTTCTCAGGGCACCGGAGGTCCTGTGCCAGCAGCTAGTTCAGGAGCTGGGGTGTTCACGATGGGACGGTTTCAGGTAAGGCAGTTGCTTTTCTTTGCCTTCATTCCCTCTTTGGGGAAAGTTGTGTATAGAGTAAAATGCCCTCCTTGAACCATAATTGCCAGTTCAGTGATTTTTGCTAGCACAGTAGAGAAATGGTGGTCCATCATCTGCCCTCCCCAGCCAAGATTCGTTCTTAAGGTATATTTTCCTTCATTCCTGATTTCCTATGCAAGTGTGTATCTAAAGTTGAACACGTTCATGGATACTTTTTTGCTTTTTTCTGTGGTGGTTAGTTCACCTTGTTGCTCTCTTAATGTTAGGTGTTGCTTCTTTTTTTCTATTAGTATAATAAGTGAAGAACAGTAAACATAAACATCTTCGTCTCTAAACAGTTTTTCATATTTATGGTAATTTTGTAGGTTTAATTCCTTAAGTGAATATACAGAATCATTGTCCCATATGAAACCATGTCAGGTTTATTCTACCACTTATTCAATGAAGTAAGCATTTCTAGCTTCTTTGTGTGTAATGTTAAACAAACTTTGCAAATCTATTCCTTTCATTGTTTCATAGCACTTTGAGATTATTCTCTTACTAGGCCTTGAAGTTGAGGATAGGAAGAAAAAAATTTTTTTTTTCGTTTGTATACTGAGATCCTGTCAGTTAGCCACTGGACTGAGTTTTTGTAATCTTCCATCCACTGGTTTACTCCCCAGATGGCATCACAGCGCAGAACTAAAAGCCAGGAGTCAGGGGCTTTCTCTGGGTCTCCTAAGTGAGTGCAAAGGCCCAAGCCATGGGCCCTCTTTTGCTGCTTTCCAAGGTCATAAGCAGAGAGCTGGATCATGGAACAGCTGGGACTTGAACCAGCATCTATATGAAATGCCAGCAGAGGCTTAACTTACTACCCTACAGGGCCATCCCTAGATCCTCTCTTTAGTATCATGTACTTATTAAGCTTAGCCAGTCCTTCCAAATACATATTTCATTACAGATGTGTTGTACTCCATTGTGATATTCAGTTTAGCTTCACAGTCAAAGATGGAAAGGCTATGTAAAAAACAACCTAAATACTGATTGGAAAATAAAGAGATTACATTTTAATGGTCCATGTTACCAGTTGGATTTTAGGAACTTCCATTTTGTATTTTTGTTTTTTAAAGATTTGTTTATTTTTATTGGAAAGTCCAATATACAGACAGGAGGAAAGACAGAGAGAAAGATTGTCAGTCTGATGATTCACTCCCCAAGTGGCCACAACAGCTGGAGCTGAGCTGATCCAAAGCCAGGAGCCAGGATCTTCTTTGCGGTCTCCCACGCAGGTGCAAGGTCCCAAGACCTTGACTGCTTTCCCAGGCCACAAGCAGGGAGTTGGATGGGAAGCAGGGATGCCGGGATTAGAACCAGCACCCATATGGGATTCTAGCACCTGCAAGGCAAGGACATTAGCCCTAGGCTACCGTGTCGGGTCTGGAACTTCAGTTTTTAATCTTTTTCTTTTTCTGTCAGGTTTCAGTTGCAATGGATGATGCCCAGAAAGAGAGTAAAAGTAAGACAGAAGATACAAAGTCTGTTCATTTTGAATCCAGCACTTCAGAGTCCTCAGTGCTATCATCAAGTAGTAGTCCAGAGAGTACCCTGGTGAAGCCAGAGCCTAAGGGAATGGCCATCCCCAGCATCTCTTCAGGGATGCCACATAGCACCCACACAACACTTATCTCGGAGACACAGTCGGAAACTGGGCAGCCTGCTAAGGTTGGACGTTTTCAGGTGACAACTACAGCAAACAAAGTGGGTCGTTTCTCTGTGTCAAGAACTGAGGACGAGATAGCTGAGGGCAGAAAAGAAGGACCAGTGACATCTCCTCCTTTTATGGATCCAGAACAAGCTATTCCTCCTGCTGCGATACCAAAGAAAGAAAAGCCTGAACTTGCCGAGCCTTCGCATCTGAACGGGCCATCTTCTGACCTTGAGGCTGCCTTTTTAAGTAGGGATGTTGATGAAGGTTCAGGTAGTCCACACTCCCCCCACCAGTTGAGCTCAAAGAGCCTTCCTACTCAGAATCTAAGTCAGAGCCTTAGTAATTCATTCAACTCCTCCTACATGAGTAGTGACAACGAATCAGATATTGAAGATGAAGACCTCAAGTTAGAGTTGCGACGATTACGAGAAAAGTATGTATTCTTCTGTTGGTAGTAATTCTTACCACTATTATCCACTCTTGGCTGTTTATTAGTTTACCAAAGGAATCCATTAATGACACCAGCACATATAAATATGTTGCAGGTTTTGTTAATTATATTTAGAAAATTATGTTAAATACCAAATTAAGCCATCCTATATATATGCTCTCAAAAATCCGAAGATCTCCCCCGATGTATTGTTTGTGATTGACCAAGAGTTTCTGGGGAGTTGGCTTGTGTTGTGGGGATCAGTAAGATGAGTTGACAGATCAGTGCTAGTGTATTTGAATACAGTGTAAAGTTTGCTGTTAGTTCTCATTTGAACAATAATGGTTACAATATTTTGAATTGTTTTATTATGTTTTTAGGCATCTTAAAGAGATTCAAGATCTACAGAGTCGCCAAAAACATGAAATCGAATGTTTGTATACCAAACTGGGCAAGGTTCCCCCTGCTGTCATTATTCCCGCAGCTGCTCCCCTTTCAGGAAGAAGAAGGCGACCCACGAAAGGCAAGGGCAGCAAGTCTAGTCGTAGCAGTTCCTTGGGGAATAAAAGCCCTCAGCTTTCAGGTAAAAGCCCTCAGCCATCCTTCGTTTCTGTCTTCAAACTGTGCATGTAACTAACCTATTTGTTATTTTTGTTAAATTTCAAAGGTGTTTGTCTTTCCTAATATTCTTGCTTCCTTCCCTACCACTGTATTTAGTGTACCTCTTTTTGAGTCTGTGAAACTAGATTGGCCAAGTATTTGGCCCTTTAGCACACACATGGGATACCTGGAAGAAGTTCCAGGACCTTGGATTTGCCTGACCTACCCATGGACAATGTGGCCATCTGGGGAGTGGGCCAGTAAATGGAAGATCCATCTTTGTCTCTCCATGTCTCCCTCTCTATTCCTTTGCCTTTCAGATAAATAGAAATAAGTCTTTTAAAGTACACACACACACACACACACACACATAACCTTGCCTGTTAACTTACATAACTCAAGTCTAACCAAATTTGGACAGTTGGGAGAATACACTGTATCCTTCCTTTTAATAAGTCGGTCAGAATTGCAGCTGGACTGAATGCAAATGCCGTATCAGTGCTTGCATACGAACCAGTGATGATTTCCTTGGATAACTTTTTTGGGGGATTGCCCTTGTTTTTAGTTTGAAAGACGTGCACTGTTTGTTCTCCAAATGCCTGAGTGCCAGCAGCTCAATTCAGGTCTCCTCTTTGTATCCAAAGGGGGTTGTGCTGTCACCTCTTCTATCTCCCAGGGTCCACATTAGCCGGAAGCCGGAGTGTGGAGTGGAGTCAGCAGTTGAAGTGAGGCACTCCCCTGTGGCTTGCCATCTCAATGACTGAGTCAGATGCCCCCTACTGCTGTTAAAACCTTTTATTTCATTTATCTTTATTGTGAAAAAGAATTTGGTAATGATTGTAATCAAATAGTTAGATCATAATCTCTTATGATGGGTTATAATTTTTATATATTAATTTAAATGGTTTTTAATCTTAAAATCTTTTAGTGTTAACAGATAAGTTAGTTAAGAGGGCTAACATGGATTTTGTTTCATATTGATCTCCAGATCTAATTTAAATATGTTGAGAGCAGTTTCAAATTTCTTAGCAACCCTACATTGTTAGAAGACTTTATAGATGCCCAAACCTGTTCTCCAGCATCTGAGGACTAATTCACAAACCCATTAGCAGTGTTGTGATGATTATAATGGAATTCAGCTGGTTTAGGTTGCGATCCCAACTTTGACATACTTCTTGAGTGGACTTCTATTCAACTAGTAACTGGAGAACAAGCAGGTAGTTTTTAGGATGGTTGGTTTATATTGCAGCAACTACCAATATTTATAAATACTAATTATTCTGTACCTACCTATATCTTTTTGACACCTTTTGTGTCTGCTTTTCTTCCTTTCCTCCCTCCTTTTACTTGCGAGACAGAGCGCTCCTGTCCACTAATCCGCTTCCAAGATGCCCAGTGACTGAGACCAGGAGCCTGGTACCTGAGCCAGTACCTCCACTAGCTCCTCTTTTGTGTTAATCTCTTGGCATTTTCACAAAAAAGCAGACTGTGGGGGAAAAAATTCTTTACCATGATAAGCATCTTTTCTAAAAGACAAAAGAATGATTGTGTGTCACCCCTTCCTTGCCCTTCTGTAAATGAAGGCCGTATTTGAATGGCACCTGCATATATTTTTCCTTATGCTGCTTTACTCCTTTTTGGCAGGTAACCTGTCTGGTCAGAGTGCAACTTCCGTCTTGCACCCCCAGCAAACCCTCCACCCTCCTGGCAACATCTCAGAGACCGGGCAGAATCAGCTGTTACAGCCTCTTAAGCCATCTCCCTCCAGTGATAACCTCTACTCAGCCTTCCCCAGTGATGGTGCCATTTCAGTACCAAGCCTTTCTGCTCCAGGTCAAGGTAAGAAATCAAAGCTTTGCCATCATCTTCCACAAACACAGAAGTGGAGCTCTTGCCAAACCTAGGACAAAAGCCTGATGAATAACCTGTCATTAGGTGGGTCAGGTGATCAGCTGACCGAGGCATAGCCTGTGTGTTATATGCTACACGAGAAATGGAGCCATGGCTGGCATCAGTAGACTCATCAGGTGAAGTAGCTTTTCTTCAAGAGATTATGATGAAAATATCTGTCTGCAACCAATATGAGCAACTCATTTGGGATTTTGAACTTCAGCTAAATGCTAGACAGATTTTTCTTGGCAAAATCCTGGAGAGTTATAGCAGTTTCTGAAAATTAATTCACTTTTTGTCCCATGTAGACGTTTTAACTTTCTAGTCATGAGAACATCATTACGAAAAAGGCCTTTAATACATTTTTTTGTCAGTGATCTAATTTCCAGTTATAGCTTTGTTTATTACTGATAAGAGCATTTCGGCAGGAGAAAGAACTTCACATTAGTGTTAAGCAAGAGTTGAGAGAGTTGATTGGGTGAAAAAAAATGAAAAATTAAAAAAAAAAAAAACGGGCCACCTTGCCACAATTTCCTAGAAACTAACTGATCTTGTCACAAGGTGCTCAGTTGGTGAGCATCACAGCCTGGCTCGCGTTATGGCAGTTGAGAAAAGCTTCAGCATTTTCCAGATGGAACTGAGACCTGATATTTCTTGTCTGACCTATCTGCACATTCCCCAGAAGCTTATTCTTCTGTGTGCCATCTTAGTGCATTTCACCACTTCAGCCTCGAGTTTCTAACATCTTGTAGTTGTGTTCTGTCTCTTCTCCTCTCTGTTCTCCCCTGTTTTCCCCCTCTCACAGGCTGTGCGAAGTTTAACTGTGCATCTGAACAGGTGACATTCAAACCTGGTGGCAGGAGGACCCGATTTCTGAGTACGCCCTGCTTGGCTCTTTGTGTGTAACACCTTTACTCCTTCCTTGTCCTTGCTCTTCTGCTGCTTGAATCTGATGTTTCACACTGTCCCTTTTCATTTGTCTCTGTGTATCACCTGCTCAGTGGCTTGGCTGACCTAGTGTTACCCTCGGAAGTTTGGGTCTCAACATTACTTATGGTAAAAGATGAATAAATAATTGTATGTTTCTGTACATTTCAAAACAATTTTCTAGTAGAATTGCTTCTTTGGAGATCCCTTATAGGGGAGAGATAGGGTGACAGCTGAGCTCCACAGCCATGTTCAGCACAGACTCCTTGCCCTCGCAGAAGGCATGCCAGCCACGGAGGCACTGAGTCCCCTCAGCAGGAAACACCTGTCATGGCTTCTCCATTCTGTTCAGAGTAGGCTGGAGTAATTTTTTTCTCCTCAATTATGCTTAATCAAGAGACAGAATCTCTTCATTGGATCCATATAGAATCACTGCCCTCTGAGCCCCATAAAATCAGACAAAATCTCTTCGTATAATTGGTGACTGAACAGAATTGTGAATGTGATTATCCTTATAAAACATCAAAGCCTGGCATCTCCAAGTGAAAATTGTCTTTTTAACGTGATTTTTAGAATTTCTTGGCTTTATATGTAAAAATAAGGCACGGTAGTAAGTCACTTTATCTTCGCTGTCAGTGGAAAGAAAACAATGCCTGTTTCCCAGGCTGCTGTGCGCCTCGGATCAGCCCGCCTGGCTGGACAAGGGCAGTGCCGCCTAGCACGCACTGAGGGCTTCCTTTGGACACGCCAGTGGCTGCCAGGTACACGGTCTGTGGTCAATGCGTGTGTCCTGAAATAAAATTCTTAAAAGCAAATCTCAAATGAAGAACCTTTGTTAAAGTTTGGATCACTGTTTGTTAAGGCCTCAAACTTCTGGCGTGGTTATTGAAGTGCTGTTTGATTGCATGTGCTAAGGCCATCAATGTTTCCGAAGACAGAGCAGGGATCCCTGGGCCTCTTTGTGGTGGGAAAAAGGTACTCTCCCCTTGTCTGGCGACCAGATTTAAAGGGAATAACAACAGACCCGCCTTTATGCATGACATCTCCATGTACCTGTCTGCAAGCAGAGACAGAAAGAGATCTGTCTGCTGGCTCACTTCCCTTCCTCCCCCACCCCCAAATCCTGCAGCAGTTTTAGGGGTGACCAGGCCAAAGCCAGGAGCCAGGAGCTCAGTCCTGGCCTCCCACGGGAGCCTTCCGTGGCTCCTAGTGCGTGCACTTGCCAGAAGCTGAAACCCAGGAGAGAGGGTAGGCACTGTGGTGTCAGATGGGAGCCATCTGCTGTCCCACACGAAGCATTACATTGAACTTCCACACACGCATTGGTTCTCTAGTTGCTTTATTCTTTCTCACCAGCGTTAGTAGTAGACGGGCTCTCCCTGAAGTAAGCTCTCACTGCCTTCTCCCATGCGGCACAGGGCCAGGGCTGCAGGAGGGTGGAAGGGCACTGCTCGTGCTGGCAGGTGCTTGGGAGGAAAGGGGACCTTTTTGGTTTTATGTTTTTGTTTCTTGAGCACTGAGATCAATAATTTTTCTGATCAAACTCTCCTGAACCATGCGTATTAGCACCTTGACGCCTTAATAAGCACTTAATTTATGCGTACAGCTAAAAAGATAAAATATCAGATGTAGGAGAGTACTGTGCCACCTGTCAGGCCGAGAGGTCTGAGAGGGAAGGACGAGAACCGACGCTTCCTTTTTTGAAGTGTAATAGGGCTAGCATCGCCTCGATTCTGCAAATTCTCATCACGCTTGTGAAGGTAGGTGATATTTCCCCTATTGTTAGGTGAAAGTGGTTAGAATTATTCAACATTGTCAGTTTTTTGCATCTGAATGTGAGCCCCTACATCTGTGAAAGTCACAGGATCCGTTATGTAACCCTGGGGGGGTTGACGTACTGGTTTTGGATGCCTTATTCTATGCTGTCAAGATAGTTAATGATTTGGAAGCACGGCTTGGCTTATTGCTCTATTTGTTTAGAAATTGCTTGTTTTCCACATACTGCTGAAAGACTTTTCTGGAAGGTCTAAGATGTGGAAATATAATAGCCCATTTAAATTTGAATTAACTTAAAACTGTAGCAGTGGTCCTAAGTTGAGTGCTTTCTAACAACCCAGCAGGAGAAACAGAAAGTGGGACAGGGTCCTCAGAAACACTGCCTGAATGCTTGCAGCTCAAACAGTGCGCCCTGAGAGGCTGAGTTGCTTCACCCTCCTCGGTGCAGAGTGAATGTGTGTCAGCTGGGAAAAAGCCCGTCAGGAAACTGCAGACTGAGAACACACTGGCAGACCACAGTGAACTGTGTGTGCGTCAGGGCTGCCAGGCCCTACCTGTCTGTCTCCCCTCCTGTTCTCTCTTGCTGGGTCTTTGTGTGCTGTGTGGATTCTAAAGATTGTACACTGATGTTTTTGTTAACACACTGCTCTCTCTTTGTGCTTCAGGGAAGATGGTGAAAAAAGTCTGTCCCTGCAACCAGCTCTGTAGTAATTATCCTCTTTGTTGTGTTCTTTGATTGCAAAGCCTGTTACCCACGAGGTCTCTGAGCTCTGACCGCCAACTTCCGTCTCTGCACCCTTTTCTAACACGCTTAGCTGCTCACCACTGGCTGTACTTGCCGATTGAGAAAGCACCTCAGAGTCAGTGCTCAGTGAGGACTCCTGGGAGCCCCGCTCACACAGTCCTGGGTTGGTGACGCCCTTAGATATGTACGGGGGGGTTAGAGAACCCTGGCTCCTGCAGGAGAGAGACAGAACTTTAATCAGCAAATGTGTGCCTGTCACTGGAAAGTTAATAGCAATCAAAGCATTGACATTGAAGTGGGAGAAGCCTGCTGGGTTGGTGAGAGGAAAAACACTATTTGTTATGGTTTGGTTTCTCCCATGGCGCTTTCTCTTTAGATTACAGATAATTTAACAGCTCGGCAAAGCAACTATACAGGATTGATAAAACTCTAGAGATAGAATATCGGGTGATGGATACACTCTGGTTTGTAAAATGTATTGTTGCTCTCTGATGATACAGAAAAAAATGTATTATGGTGGGAGAAGGAAATAAAAAAATTATTTTGGGCCAGTAGACTGTATACTGCTCCCCAGGACTTCTCAGAACTGACACAGATATTAAGGATAATTTTAACACCCTCTCTAGAAGGCAATCAGATCTTGCCTTGGGAGTTTATTTCTGGTCACAAAGGGATATGTGTTCACACATACACACACACACGCACACACACACCACACACTCTCTCTCTCTCTCTCTCTCTCTCCTCTTTTGTAAGACCTTTATTTAAAAGGTACAGTTGGAGAGGAGAGACAGAGGGAGCGATCTCTCACTGGGTCACACCCCAAATGGCCTAAAATGGCTGGGGTTGCCCAGGTCAAAACCAGGAGCTCCTTTTGGGTCTCAAATGGGTGCTGTGGCTGACGCACGCACTTGGGCCCTCCTCTTCCATTGCTTTCCCAGCGTGATAGGAAGTGGAGCAGCCTAGCCACGAACTGGCACCCATATTGGAATGCCAACACGACACCACAGTGCTAGCCCCCCCCCCCCACGCACCTTTATTTAAAATAAAAACATATATATTTGAAAGGTAGAGTTAGAGAGGGAGAGAGATCCTCCTGGAGTGATGGCTGTCCCTTGGGTCAATCCCCACTTGCAGAATCCAGTGTCAGTAATGTAGGCAAAGGGACCCCGCACCATCGAGCAGACGAACGCCGAGACCGTAGAGGTGTGATCCCAGCACGAGTGCTTGGTGATTGCGTAGTGCTCACCTTCCTGGGCCCATGCTTGTGACTTCTGTTAGTTCACTGGGTCATTCATCAAGCTCACAAACAGTAATCCTTGAGCAGGATGCTGTCCTCACGCATGGGGTGTGCTTGCTGTCTGCATTCCTGCACGTGCTTGCCCGCACCATCGCCTCTGCTTCCCGCCTCACCACTGCCTCCTGTCTGCTACTTGAGGAAGGCTGTTTCCCGTGCTTTTCTCCTTCTCCAGTTGGGTTTCCAGTGCTGTAGTGGAGTTGTCCTTCCCTTTACACTGTCTATGCAATAACAATCCCTTTGTGACTCCAGTGGGCACCAAGCAAGCTGACACTCACACTGCAGGAGTTCCCCGTCTTGCCATGGGTGTAAGAAGCATGTCACCTTCCTCACACTGCAGCTGCACTCCGGGATTAGCTATTTTTAACACAGACACACTTGTGTGCGCCACTGCCTGGGCAGTGAGACGCAGCGGTGGGTGACAGAGGGCTTGTGAGTGCACCGGGTGTGCTGCTGTGCTTGGACCTGACAGCAGGGAAGTGCATGTACTGGCCGGAGCCCCTGGCGTCACTTGGATAATCTGAGGCCTTGTAGCTCACAGCTTATTGGAGTAGCTTTTGTTCTGCAGCAAATGTGTGAGATGTGGTAAGAAAAGGGGCGGGGGGGGGCGGTTAGGCAAGAACGAAAGCCGAGACCATGACACTTGTTTCCCTCTTCCTCGAAACTCGCTTCTTCGAACGCTCCCCAGTGTGCCCTCCGGCAGAGCCCAAATCAGGCAGGACACGGACTCCTTCCTTCTGCATCAAACCGTAGAAACCGAACTTCTTCATTGTAACCTCAAAGCTTCCCCCTCTCCTTTGCACCCCTGCCTCAGCTGGAATTTCCTCTTGCTTTTAGTCGGGGTGCTTGCTGTCCTGGGAGGAGTAGGGAGAGGGGTTGAAAATCCTGGAACCACAGAAAATGGGAAAGCCAGGTCATCCTGGAGTTGAGATTCAGGCCATCCTACAATCCCTTTCTCAAGAGGGGCCTTGCTTCTTTCGAACTCAAGAGAAGCAGAAACAGGTTAAAGGCCTAACTCTGCCCAATTTTGTATTTACCAATCAGGATGTATGGGTTAAGACCAAATTTGTATCAGAGTATGGTACTCATTACCTGTAAAATAGCCAAAAGACTGTGGTGGTTTCCTTAATGTGATGTAGGAGCCCCCTCTGCTCCTTGGCCAAGCACCTATCTTTGCATTCCTTGTCCTACTGTGACCCTCCTCAGTGCACAGATGCGCTCCTTGGGCCTGCTTGCCACAAAGCTCTCCGGCAGCCAGCTCTAGACCCTATCGCAGCTCCTCTTCACGGTGTTGCTCAGAGGACTGGTGGACTGTCCCTGCCCCAAGCCTCCCATCATCCCGAGTTACCAGCCTTCCTGCAGCTATGGAAGGGAACCTGATTTCATTACCCTTCTATACAGTTACTTCTAAAAAGGCCAAATATGACTCAGAATCTTCCTTTCATGCATGGCTTCCCAGTCCATCCTTTCCCCATTCTGTGGCTTGCCAGTCATCATCCTGTGAAGTATCCCCTCCGCCCAGGCGCCTCGTAATGCTGTGTCTTCTCTCCTAACCCTAGGGACCAGCAGCACAAACACGGTTGCAGGGACAGTGAACAGCCAGGCTGCGCCAGCTCAGCCTCCTGCCGGGACCTCCAGCAGGAAGGGCACATTCACCGATGACCTGCACAAGCTGGTGGACAATTGGGCCCGAGATGCCATGAATCTTTCAGGCAGGAGAGGAAGCAAAGGGCACATGAATTATGAGGTAAGTTCCCCTTTTTGCTACTTTACTACCCAACTGGGGAATCCAGCAACACCCACCTGGATCAAAGGAGGCAGAAGCTGCAGCTTCTGTTCTAATGGCTGTTCTGCAGCTTTGTCCTGTTCTAATGGCTCGTGTATTCTTCTTTTTGAGGGTTTATTTTGTCATTTCATTGAAGAGCAGAGAAATACAGGGCAGGGGTGGGGACAGATCTTCAACCGATGGTTCACTCCTCAAATGGCCATGCCAGCCAAGGAGCCCCATCCTGGTCTTTATCTTAGGTGACAGGGACTCGAGTATTTGAACCTTTCCACTGCTTTCTAGGCATGTTAGCAGAAGCTGGTTTGGAAGCAAATCAGCCAGGGCTCAAACCACTGCTCCCATATGAGATGCTGGCATCTACTGTGGTCGATGCCAGACCCATTGGCCGCCACTTAATGAGCTAAGTTTTTGCTAACCTTTCCTCCAATATCCTAAACTTTATAAGCACAGGATATACACATAACATCCCTCTTCTTCCTATTTGGCAATTACAGAATCAGTAAACATAATGGAAGTTTTTATTTTGCTCTACTCTGTTAAATTAAAACAGTGTCAAGCCTAGTATTATTTTAGTACCACCTGTTTTATACCCATTGGTGTTGTGCCCCCACCAAACTTTACATGTAGTTGTTTTGTTTCCAGGGCCCTGGAATGGCAAGGAAGTTCTCTGCACCTGGGCAGTTGTGCATCTCCATGACCTCGAACCTGGGTGGCTCTGCCCCCATCTCTGCAGCATCAGCTACCTCTCTAGGTCACTTTAACAAGGCTATGTGCCCCCCACAGCAGTACGGTTTTCCAGCTGCCCCATTTGGCACTCAGTGGAGTGGGACGGGTGGCCCAGCACCACAGCCACTTGGCCAGTTCCAGCCTGTTGGAACTGCCTCCTTGCAGAACTTCAACATCAGCAATTTGCAGAAATCCATCAGCAACCCCCCAGGATCCAACCTGCGCACCACTTAGTCAGACCTAGAGGCGGGAGACGGAATGCTGAGGGAGGCTGGGGCGGGGGAGGAGCCTGTATACTAACTGCTAGTGCTGCGTTTCACTGGCTCGTTCTCGCCAGAAGGGAGTATTTGTAACACCGCTTTGAGCCCTCCGATTGGAACCTGTCCCTGCCCTTTTGATTTTCGGTGGGACTGGGAGCAGAAGGAAGCAGCCGCTGTCTTGGCAAGGGCAGCTTCGACTCTGCTGCCTGCGCCCAGAGGTGGGGGCACTGGTGGAAGCTACCAGAGAGCTCAGCGTGCACCCAACTGGGGGAAGCTCTCAACTGTGGTACATGCCCCAATCCCTCCCTTCCTCAGAATCCAAACCACATGATAAAGCTACTGGGCTCTCTCCCTCCCCGCCCTCTGTCTCTCCTTCCCCCACCCCCCTTAGAACCCAGTGAAAAACACCGGGGGACTGGGGCTGCAACCCTTTGTTACGAGATAGGTCATTAGTGCTTTAAGCAAAAAATATTAGCAGCTTTGACTGCAGCATTAGCAGTTAGGAAAAAGAAATGAAGTTCCCTGCGGACATGTAACTGCCATCAGTTTTGATGTGGAAACACTGTGATATATAAATGTTGTTGGACAACAGTAGTTTTAAGAGTAAAATATGAAAGATTTAAAAAGCCCCCCCCCCAAAAAAAGCTAGCTCTGTCCTTTACTTATTAAGACACTTTAACTTTTTCCTTTGTATTCCCATTGTATTAGATAAATAAATGTGAATGTAAAATTGTATAAATTACTGTACTTGAATACTTCTGTTCTCCCAGTATTGCTTGCTGGACATTTTAGTGCCTTGGACTTCCATTGCTTCTGCCATTAGCATCAACTTACCAGACCCCAGATCAGCAAGGGCACGTGGAAGGAAACCTTAGGTCCTCGTGACCCCAACAGTGGAAATGCCAAAGGGAAACTGAAGCATTTGTTGTTTTGTTTTGTTTATGTTTTTGTAGACATCAGCAGTTTTGTCTGAGCAGGTGGAAGATGAGTAGGTGAGAAGCGAAGTGGACGTCAGTGGTTACGAGCTGTCTGTTTCAAGAATAGTGAGGGAGAATCGGGCCATTTCAGAGATGAGCAGATTGAGCTGGATGGCAGACTGAAGCGTGGGCAAACAGACGTGTGTGCCTGGCCAGCGACTGTCCTAACCTAACCCTTATGCGTCTGAGCTGGGCTTGAACACACAAGACTGAGTGGGTACTGAACAAAGAGAAGGGGACAGGCAACAGTTGCAAGTTGGAAAATGGGATTGTCAGCATCCCAGATGGCAAAAGTTCCTCTAAGAAAAACCACGTGGCTTGCTTTCCTTTTGATGCTGTGACCGTGTGTTTCTCGGCTTGAGGGAGTAGACCCACTTCTGAATTAGCATTAAAGGGAAGAATGCATATTCCTACCCTTTCCTCTGCAATGTCCAAATGTGGTTGCAGGATCTCAATCTAACGTGCCACCATTTTTTCTAGAGTAACTAATATTTTCACATCTTCATGTAAATGTTCCCATTAAATTGTAACTGCAACCAGCCAGTATTATTTAAAGTTATGCCTAGTTGTAACGGGCAGTTGTGTTTTCAGAGTTTTCCGGAAGTGCTGTGCTCACTGGCTGTGTTTGAGCTCTCTTTCTCTGAAGATGGAGAAGGAACGAGCACTCTTAGGGGTGCTTCTTCCGACTTAGTTGAGAACTTGACCTGTTTCCAGCCTTCTGCTCTGCTCAGCAGCACATCTCCAACACGTCCAGGCTGGAGGAGCGTCGCTGCTCCCCACACGCTGTCCCTTCGTGCTCAGGCTCAGAGCCTGGACATGGTCGTAACAACTGCAGGTTTCAGGAAGGTAGAAATGAGGAGAGAGGTGTCGAGGTCTGCTTCCCAACTGTTGGCTTGCCCTCTGCTTGAATCACTGTGGTCGCACTGGTGCCAAGGAGATGGGCAGCGGGTGCCAGACGTGAGCCGGCACCCGGGAGCAGGCAGGGCAGCCAGGTGCAGCGCAGTGGTGGTCTGTTACTTTGATTTAAACATTTTGAAATCTTCTCACTCATACCAACAGTAAGAACTGGTTTCATTTGCTATTGGTTTCCCCTCCTGTGGAAGTAGTAACTGAAGCCTAGAGGAATGAACTAGTGCTACTGAACTGTTTAAATTATTTTTGTTAATAATACACTTTGACTATCTTTTTCCACATTTAAAAAAAAAACTTTCTGAATTATATGTTTTCCTTACATTATTTAACAGTGTACACCATCCGGGGGTTTCGCAGCAGCCGTTCCTGTACATTTTGCACTAACTCTGGGTGTGGCGCTCCTTGTAAGATTGCGCTTTGTGCTTCAGTTTGTTACCTTTGTAGAACTTATTTAATGAAACCGTTCAAATAAACCAAACTCGCTTTTGTTGAGCTCTGGGGTTTTGTCTCATTGGCTGTATTGGGAGTTGTGTGCAAAGTTCCTAATTTGCAGGAACTGTTTTTAGCATAAAATTTTGCCCTGTCCTACAAAGGTGATTTTTTCTTTCTTTTTTGGAGGACAACAATAAGCATACCAAAACCAAAAAATGAACATATGACCAAACCCACGCGACGACAAAGTCACGCTTAAGACGAAGAGAAATGTGGGCAGCCTGCTACCTCGTCCTGTTCCAGAGAGGCCTGCGACGAGCCAGCGTCGGGCCCTCGGAAAGCCCCTCCCAGCTTCACGGCTTCCCACGCGGGGAGGGTGTGTGCTCCAGAGTAACCGCTTTGTCTGCCAACGGCTCAGCCCTTACAGCACTTCACAGAGTAGAACTCAACTCCCCGAGGAAAGTGCTGTGAGGCGTCAAAAACCAGAAGCCACTTTACGTGAAGGCAGGTTACATAACAGCTGCAAGAGGGAAACTAAATCAGCTCCTGTTGTTTGGAATTTTCTTAAAAAATAATTTACTTCCATAAATGCCTTTCTAGTCTGGGTCACAGTCTCCTTAGGGTGGTCTCCTTAGGGTGGTCCTGAGTGCAGGACTCTGATGTCACAAACCCATAAAATAGATTGTACAGTAGTGCCCCCTTACCCATGGTTTTGCTTTCCATTCTTTCAAAAGTAATTTTTTTTTTAATAAAGATTTATTTTACTTGAAAGAGACATTCATCTGCTGGTTCATTCCCCAAGTGGCCACAGTGGTTGGAGCTGGGCTGATCCCAAGGCAGGAGTGCTGCCTCTGGGTCTCCCACGCAGGTGCAGGGTCCCAAGGCCTTGGGCCGTCCTCTATTGCTTTCCCAGGCCATTAGCCGGAAGCTGGATCCCGAGTGGAGCAGACGTGACTCGAACCACCACCCCAGGCCTGTTCATCTGCACTGTCCTGAGTGGGGCATGCAGGTGCGCCCGGGGAAGCCACACCATCCTGGCAGCACCCCCAGCTAAGTGACCTTTCCTTTGAGGTGCAGGCGTGGTGATGCAGGTCACCCAGACATGCCAAGGAGAACTTGTCAACGTGAAAAGCTGAACATTCTCACTGATGAGGAGGGATGGGAGTGCTGAAACTAAGGATTCGAAGGGCAGAGAGAAGCAGTGCGCGTATCTGCTAGCTCACTCCCCAGAAGACCCCACGCCCCCCGGAGCTGGGGCCGAACCAGGCCAAGGCCAGGAATCCGAGCTCCGTTGGCTCCCACACAGGTCCCAGGGCCTGAGCACTTGAGCCGTCCTCTGCTGCCTTCCCAGGCGTGTGAGCAGAACAGCCAAGACTTGAACCACTGCTCCAGCGTAAGACGGCAGCTTCTTAAGTGGTGGCTTAACCTGTGAGCCCCGCAGCCGGTTTGCTGGTGAGACTGAGAACGTCAACCTGCAGAAAATGAAGCCAGAGTGCCTGCGGGTGCCAGTGGGTTGGCTCCTGGGGTTCCAGGTGCCCCCGGGTGTCCCAGAACTCATGCCTCAGCAAAAGGAGACTGACAGAGCCAGCAGCGGGGCAGGGGAGGGCGGCTCAGTGAAAAGCCAACACTGCTTCGAGGCAGGCGGCTGCTGGCGAGTCCTAAAATGTCTCTTTATTAACACAGCTGAATAGAACAAACACTGAGACAGCCTTTGGGGCCCGAGGCAGGAGCTTCATCGACCCGGAGCCTTGCCACCGCGCTGAGCCACGACTCCTCTAGGTCCCCGGCTTTCCCGCAGCGCCCCGACGGCCAGCCCACCGGTTCGGTTCGGGAGGAACCAAGGTAAACCCTGGGAAAAGTTCATTCCTCAGAACTGCGAAGTACTACAAGTCCCTTCTGACAAACCCCAGAATCGCGGCCCAGGCCTCAGGATGGCTCCAGCTTCCTTTTCTTCATGTCCTGGCTCTTCCCGTCCAAGTTGTAGTTTCCTGTGGGCGACACAGGGATGACCTGTCACTGCCATGACTTTAAACTAAGGAAGAAGCTGTTCTACCCGGGAGTCACATTGGGTCGTGCTCATCATTTAGAGTAAAAGCCCGAGAATGGCATCACTCGTGGCACGCTCACACGCGGCCTGCTGCCAGCAGCAAAGACCAGGAGTCGGGAGCTCTGAGGGAAAGGAGCTTAACCATCAGCTTAGCATTTCTTAGCACCTTACAATAATCCTATCTGGGCCCAGTGCAATAGCCTAGTAGCTAAATCCTTGCTTTGCATGCACTGGGATCCCATACGGGCAACAGTTCTAATCCTGGCAGCCCTGCTTCCCATCCAGCTCCCTGCCTGTAGCCTGGGAAAGCAACCCAGGATGGTCCCAAGCCTTGGGACCCTGCACCCACGTGGGAGACCCAGAAGAGCTCCTGGCTCCTGACTTCGCATCAGCGTAGCTCCGGCTGGTGCGGTCACTTGGGGAGTGAATCAGTGGACAGAAAGATCTTTCTGTCTCTCCTCTCTGTAAATCTGATTTTTAAAAATTTTTTAAGTCTTTTAAAAATATCCAATTTCTCATTCAGGTTCAAGACACATTTATTTGAAAGATGGAGAGACAAGATCTTCCATCCAATGGTTCACTCCCCAGTTGTAACAGCCAGGGCCGGGCCGGGGGCCGACAGCAAGGCCTCCCCAGGCTTGGCAGGAAGCTGGACAGGAAGCAGAGCACCTGCGACTCCAACACCCAGCTGGCTAACACGCTGTGCCACCATACTGGCCCCATATTCATCCATTCCTTTTTATGTGAAAGAGAAAAATCTCCCACCTGCTGGTTTGCTCCCCAGATGCTCTGAACTGCGGGGCCGGGTCACAACAAAGCCAGGCCACTGTCGCTGTCCCCCAGGACACACAGGAGCAGGAATGGCCTACCGCTAAGCACCTGTGTGCAGCGCCTGCTCACAAAATGGCACCCTTGCTTGAAGGATGCACAGGATCAAATCCAGGCGGTCCCTTTTATTTTGTTGCTGAACGCTCCTCTAGGCTACCTGTTCCGTGCTGGTCAGTGCCAAGCCCCTGAGGGTGCCAGGGTGCAGACTTGGTGGGTTGCTTCTGCTGGCAAAGGCTGTGGGTGCCCCTGCGCCAGGTCTCCAGCTCGACCTTCGGGGCGGGAGTGGCAGAGGCCTGGGCTGGCTGCGCCCCAGGCCACGGCCTGATGACATCGTCCAGGATATCCGGCGTCTCATCCCACAGGTCCAGGTTTTCGTCCAGGTTCTCTGCAAAGGCCACGGAAAGCATAAACCTCAGCATAACGTCACACCGAGTACTGGGAAGGGGGCGGCTCCCGGGGTCCCCCACCCGCACGCACACTGAGGCGCTCCCTGTGCTCCCACTCGGGACCCCAGCAACCCACTTTGGGTCTTCCACTTCTCAGTCTCCCTGGGGCCAGGGAACGGACCTGCGAGCCCCGCACAGGGATGCGCTAACGCAGTCAGAGGTGGTACCTGCAAGGGAATCTTTCTCGGTGCCAGGTTCAGAGACGGCAGGTATGGGCGTGCTGTGTGTCACGGGGGGAGCAGGGAGCGCCCCTGGGGTTCACGAGAGGGGGAAAGACAAGTCAGACACAAACACACAGCACCCACGGCTCACTCCTGAGGCCCAGGCCTGCCCTAAATCCGAACCCATGGAAGCCATTAACCATTATTTGAACAAACTGAAGCAAGAATGCAACGTGTAAGACAAGCAAAATGAAGGCCCTGGCAGTCTGCTAGGGGGTGGCACAGGTCCTGGAGGCCGACCTCCCCCGCCCCATCAGCAAAGCTCAGCCCACAGGAGGTTCCTGATACAGCACATGCAACTGAGCCCTCTGACTCCCAGTCCTGCAGGGCAGTCTCCGCAGAGCTCCTGTTCCAACCCAGCCCCGCCTACTGCACAAAGACCACCAGGCCTGCAGCGGAATGCTCTCCACCCTGACCTGTCAGGCGCTTCCCCTTCCCTAAACAAGATGGGCTGTCCCATCACCCAGCTCCCTCCTCCGGTCCTTCTCTCACACACCCTCGGGCTCCACGTCTGCGGGCGGGGCCGACGTGGGCACCTGCTGCTGCTTCTCCATCTGCTCCCGGAACTGCTGCTGCAGCTGCTTCTGCCGGAGCTTCCGCTGCTGAGTGGCCTCGCTCCCGGCACGTCTGCAACAGGAGGTGCTGCCGTGTTAGCTGACGCATGCGGAGCCAGCAAACCGAGGCCGGGGAGAGGAAAGCCAGGAGCGGGAGGCGGCCCGTACCGGGAGCTGCCTTCTTTATCCCCCACTGTCACCACGTGGGCGTTGTCCGGGTGGCTTGGTCTGCAGGGGGAGGTCCCCTCGGGTGCCGGGGCAGGTCCCAGAGCCACGTGCGGGCGACAGCTCTTATATCTTGCCTGCTCCACAGATGGCTCAAAGTCTTCTCTCTTTGCTTTACTCAAATCCACGTCAACAGGCAACTGCCAAGGGAGAAAGGAAAATTTAAAAAACAAAACAACAACAAAAAAACTTTCTCCAACTGCTCATCCCAATAAAACAGACAAACCTTCCACCAGACGAAGAAAACAAAACGAATCCGGACAGAGACAAAAGTTAACTGCAAAATCCTCAGCAAAGCAAGCGCACAGCACACGGGCCCGTGCCCAGCCGGCCAGCCCACGTGGGGAGGACGGGGCGCGTGGCGAGAGGCTGGAGGACACGCCCCATGGGCATCTCAACTGATTCCAGAAAACCCCCTGACAAACATGGACACAACACAGTCAACTGGGACTTTCACCTCAGGCTGATGAACATTCTATGGGAAAAGGTGGCTTTTCCTGAAAGATGAGGAACCAGGCCAAGATGCCTGCCCTAGGGGCCGGTGCCCACAGTGCCAGCTGTCTGCTCAGGCACCGGGGGAGGCAGCGGAGGCTGGCCCAAGTGCTCGTGTCCCTGTGTCCACATGGGAGACCTGGAGGATGCTCCTGGCTCCAGCCTGGCCCGTCAGGAGAGTGAACCAGCGGATGGAAGATCTCTCCGTCTCCTCTGGAACTGCGCTTCATTGGAAAGTCAGATACACAGAGAGGAGGAGAGACAGGAAGATCCGTCTGCTGGTTCACTCCCCAAGCGGCCACAACAGCAGAAGCTGAACCGAACTGAAGCCTGGAGCTTCTCCAGGTCTCCCATGCGGGTGCAGGGTCCCAAAGCTTTGGGCCTTCCTTGACTGCTTTCCCAGGCCACAGGCAGGGAGCTGGATGGGAAGTGGAGCTGGATTAGAACCAGCGCCCATATGGGATCCCGGTGCGTTCAAGGCGAAGACCTTAGCCATTAGGCTATCACGCCAGGCCCATAAATAAATAAATCTTTGAAATCTGCTGTCCCCACTTCTAACTAGCACTAAAGATTCCAACCACAGTGACGAGGCATTACAGAAACTAGAGTAGTGGCGTACACAGTGGGAAGCAGGCTTCATATTGACATGATCTATTTGTTTTTAGGGATTTAATTTATTTATTGAATACACAGGAGAGATCTTTCTCCCATCTATTGGTTTACTCCCCAAATGGCTGCAACAAGCCAGGGGCCAAAATGGACAAAAACCCCACCCAGGTCAGCAGCCATCTTCTACTGCCTCTCCCAGGCACGCTGGCAGGGAGCTAGACTTGAAGTGCAACAGCCAGGATCTAATATGGGATGCCTGCATCTCAAGAGGTGGCTTAATGCCCTGCACCACAAGGTACCCTTACATGATCTTCTGTGAAGACAAAGACTGTAACAGGTGCCACAGCACACTAAACCACCTCCTGCTGTGCCCGCATCCCCTATAGGAGCTGCCTCCGGCTTCACACTGGCCCGCCTCTAGGTGTTGCAGCCATTTGGGGAGTGAATTGGTGGATGGAAGATCTCTTTCTAATTCTACCTTTCAAATAAAAATAAACCTATGGTAATGGAGTACTGGGGTCCGCTATATCCAGATGTGGGGGTATAAGGGAGCATGCATCCCTGCTTCCAGATGAAATATGGACTCCCAGTGAAACCGCTGGACATGTGTAGACAATGGGATGCTGGGCTGTCTGACACTGTCTGTACCAGCAATGTCAGGATACACTTAAACAAGAGACTGGTGGAATTATGATTCCTTACAAAGGACTATACCACTGTAGTAAAATGGGGAAAATCTGTCGGGGGTGGGAGTTTGGGGGGAAATCCAAGCCTATACGAAATTGTACCACATAATTAAAAATAAAAATATATTAAAAAATAAATAAATATGTTTTTAAATAAAAAAAAAACCAAATAATTCTAAAAAAAAAAACCACACAACTACCCACATAAGCCCTGCTAGAATAAATGAGTTCAGCAGGGAACAAAACCAAACCAAAACTCAACTGCTTCTCTGTATGTTACTGAGCAATTGGAAAAGGGCAATAAGAAAGCAGCTCTGAGGCAAGCACTGCAGTGTAGCAAGTCAAGCCACCACTTGCAGTGCCGGCATCCCACAGGGGCACCAGTTCGAATCCCAGCTGCTCTGCTTCTGATCCAGCTCCTTTTTAACACCCTGGGAGAGCAGTGGCGGATGGCCCACGTGCTTGGGTCCCTGCACCCGTGTGGCAGAGCTGCTGCAGCTCCTGGCTCCTGGCTGTGGACTAACCCAGCTCTGGCGAAAGACTCAACCCGGTTCACGAGTGGGAAGGCTCGCTGCTGTTGTAACATTCACACTACCTAAAGGAATTACAAATGAATGCAATTCCTAGAAGGCTGCCAGTGCTGTCAAGGAGGCGAGAACCCGGGCATCCTGGGAGGGCCGCCCCCCAACCTCAGTGTGGGGATCTGAACTGCAGTTCCTCAAACAATGATAGCTAGAACCGCCTCGACCCACGCGCGGGACCCTCTCCCCGCAGCTCAGCCCTCTGAGCCCGGGGCCTGTGGGCACCCGGGACGGGGGCCAAGCGACCCCCACTTACACCCACCAGCCAAGCCCTTAGTATCTCCGTCGACGCCACCGCTGCCCCGCTGCCCCACGCCCCCGGCCCACGCAGGCGCCTCACCTGGCGTGGAAGCTTGTTGAGCGAGCGCAGGTAGTCTTTGTCTAGGATACAGTTTCCCAGTGCGTTCCCAAAGCTCCTGCAGGCGAGGGCACAGTGAGACGGGCTGAGAGCGGCTCTAGGCGCCTAGCAGAGAACACAGGGACCCGACTTTCCATACTTACCTTTAGCTGAGAGAGAGAGAGCGAGAGAGCGAGAGAGCGAGAGAGCGAGAGAGCGAGAGAGAGAGAGAGAGAGAGAGAGAGAGAGAGAGAGAACTCCCTTTTGCTGCTCACTCCCCCACGCCGGGAGCTCAGCAGGCAGGAAGCCAGCTCGTACTGCCCCCCAGCAGGCTGCTCAAGGGGCGAACCCATACACTCCAGGATGGGACGGGGGTGTCTGGTCCCATCCTGGTCCCTTGGAGCTTTTGTACAAATTGCCTGTCCAGGGCAACGGGGAGAACCCAGCGGGGAATGTCCCTGGCGGAGACACAGTGACCGTGGGAGGACCAAGAAACCCCTCCCAGAGCCACACCGCCACACCGGGGGCAGGTCCTCGTCCCCAGGGCAGTGGCCCACGGGGGCACCCTCCGCTGCTGCCCACGCCTCGGGCTGTGCACGTGGGACTCACACAGCTGGACTGGGGCATGCACATCTGGGCTCTGGCGACTCCGTGTGCTTCAGTGCTAAGGCAGCTGTGGCCCAGGACACCGTCCAGCTGCAGAGCTAAGTGAGCCACACTGCAGACACTGCCATCCCAGGAGGCGAGTCCAAGAGGGAGTGAGTGCCCAGCGTCATGCCCCCCACGTCCCCCACCCCACCCCAGGAGCCAGAAGAAGGGGCGGGGACCCGAGGCTGCAGGCCTCTCACAGGAACCCAGACCCACACGTCCTCCCCCAAGCCTGCTCCAGCTGCCCGTGCTTACCTGAGTGCCCGCTTCAGCCCATCGGTCACGGCCTCCTTCCTAGCCTTCTCCAGTGCCAAGGCCTTGGACTTGAGGCCCTCACTAATTCCGTAGCCCACGTCTTCATGATAGGAGCCATCCTGGCGGGGGAGAGAAGGCGGTGGTGGGGCAGGCTCTGGTTCCACGGCACCCCCCCCCCCGCCTCCACAGTGGCACTGGCCCTACATCTCCAGCATCCTGCAGACCCCTGCGGGCCACGAAGGCATCAGGGCCACTCTCCCAGCTCATCCCTCGGCCCCAGCCCGACCATGCAGCATCACTCCAGGGCACGGAAACCCCTCCCACACCATCCAACGGGCCACCTGAGCTGCGGCAGGTGTGGCCTCCAAGGACCGAAGGGCAGTCCTTGCCCAGGTCAGGCCGCACCCGCCTCGGCCTTCAGCCAGAGTGAAGGACCAGGGCGAACTGTCGGTGGTGGACAGAGAATGAACTGTAACGAGTGATGGCCGCGCTGCATCTCGGAATGGAGCTTGAAAATGCTCCAATATGGGATACTGTAACAAACCTCTTCCCATATGCAGCCATTTCACTTATGTGAACACAGTTTTTCAAGACTTCAGCAAAATACAGCTCAGGGCACCGGCCGCCATCCTGCAGCATCTCTCACGTGCCCCTGGGAACAGCAGGCAAGGCCTCAAGTGCCCACGTCCCGGCCACCCACATCGGGCCCCTGGACCGAGTTCCTGGCTCCTGCCTTCCACGTGACTTTAGCCATTGCAGACATTTGAGGAGAAAACCAAAAAAAAAAAAAAAAGGGAGCTATTTACATTTCTGTCTTTCCAATCAATAAAATGAATAATCTTTATAATTTTAAAAACTATATATACGTCAAAACAGAAGAAACTGAATGTTCATAAAAGAAATAGTCAACCATGATACATAATTAAAGACCAACACCACAATCTCAGTAAGACTTCCACTGTCCACCTAATTTTATTTTTTATTTTGATTATCAAAATCTCGATGTGTGATGCCGTGTCTGTCCAGTGTAACTGTCTGGCATTGACTGGTGTGTAACAGTAACTGCCATTAATAACGCAAGCCAGAAAAAGTCTCTTCATATTTGTAGCCGTAAGGTCACTGGGAATTCACCCCAAAACTAACTTCCTGTACACGCGTTTGCACACATGTACACGTGCAAGCACAGAAGCCCAATGCAATTAATAAAGCTTTTGGGGGGAGGGTTGTGGGAGGAGCGGGGGAAATCCAAGCACCTATGGAACTGTATCACATAATACAATGTTATTAACAATTAAAAAATAAAGACATAAAAAATAAATAAAAATTTAAAAATTAAAAAATATATATATATTTTTAAAAAATAAATAAATAAAGCTTTTGGCCCCACGTGTACATTAGCATGAAAGCCGGCAGGAGGCAGAACAGAAGCAACTTCAGACAAGGAAGGAACAACACGAAACTTCTAATGACTGAATACCAGCTTAGTTATGCATTTTTTTTTTTCAAATGAATGACTGGATTTAATCCCCTATGGTATTCAGATTCCACTGGCACATTTTTTAATCAGATTTATTTTAAAATATAAAACTTTACAATACGTAAAATGAAAAAAAAAAAACACCCTTTGACCTAGTTAACAGAGTGAGGGCTGTAAACTTATAAATGTGAACGGGGATGGACCGGAAGTCCCCCCGGAGCGGATGCAGTGCCCCCCGAGACCCCCAGCCCTTGCAGACAGCGCCCTGCTCACCTTCAGCTGCACCCTCACGAACGCACACACGCCCACGTAGAACTTGCCGTTGTTGAGGTCCACAAAATCTGGGGTTGAGAAAGAGACCGGGCTGAGTTGAGCCTGCTCCCCGGCCCGGCCCGCCTCCCCGCGACCCCCCAGGATCCCCCAGCCACAGAACTCTGGCAGCGGACACAGGACAAGGCCCCAGGGGTGAGGGGCAGCTGGACTCACCCACGTTCTGCTGCGTGACCGAGTGGGCCCAGCCGTTGTAACCAAACATTTCATTGGCCAGGCTGATGACCTTGTGGCCCTCGATGTAGCATACCTAGAAAACAAAGCTTCTTCTTTTTGGGAAAAGGCTATGCTAAATTCCCCATGATCTTTAAATATGAACTCAAATTAACATAATTTATTCTTATCTAGATGCTTTGGCAAGAAGTGCTCTTAAACAGCACAAAGAAACTCCCAGTGGACGAACTGCAAAAATCTTACAGGATGAAGGGGGCGAGGACGCTCACAGCAAAGATACCTTCTCGCACTTCACTCAGTGAACTTGCCAAACTCAGTTTCAAAAAAATATACATAAATCTCAGGTGGACATATTTGACGGAACACCAGAAACATACATTAGAAACAAATGGCAAAGGAAACACTGCTTAAAAATGCAAGAACCCAAACATGATCATTATCCAAGGCTTCTTCCCATGACCATGAAGGCTGGACCCTGGCCCAGCCCCGAGCACCCAGCACCCAGCACCCAGCACACAGCCCCGAGCCCACAGCACCCAGCACACAGCCCCGGGCACCCAGCACACAGCACACAGTACCCAGCACACAGCCCCGAGCACACAGCGCACAGCACACAGTACCCAGCCCACCACACACAGCCCCCAGCCAGAGCCATGAAGGAATCGCAAGACTGACACAGGCCCCCAGCACATGGGCACCCACAGTTTGGGCTCAGACCCCGTCCCTACCTTCTGGCCTCCCCCGGCCATGCGGCTGCTGATGTACTCCGGGCCCAGCCTCTGCCTCAGGGCGCTCTGGATGGCCTGGTACTCCTCCGCTG